>NC_138351.1:59539429-59551929 GCF_046562875.1 Panthera onca | reverse complement strand
TTCCTCCTTACACCTCTTTCAGATACTAAGTTTTACAAACCAATGGGTCGAAGGGTGCAAATGACCAGTGGTAAGACCATTGATTATTCAAGGGCCTTTCAGTACTGTGTGTTTGTATACATGTATCTTCATTTTATGTAACCAAGAGTGTAAGGGATTGCCTGAGTGTATCTTTTTCACTAAGTTGAGACTATACTAAAGGAATACAAAGAGAGGTAAATTGTTGGTAACTCTCAATACTGAAAAGACGGTATATATTCACAACATTAAGCATTAGGCAAAAGTCTAAAAGGCGATATATATGAAGACTAAAATAAATGAAGCACAGGTTTCATAAAAAGAAGCTATTGAACTTATTTATCACTTTTGTTTTTGTAAATGAGATCCCACCCTATATTCCCTCCTACCCCCCCGAAAAAAAAAAAAACAAAACAACAACAAAAAAAGAAAACCTCAGTAAGCAGAGAACAATGAACATATGCAAGACAGTAAGGATCACAGTAATTCACTCCCTGAATGCTCCAAATCTTCATGGCTTAAAAAGCATCCCAATTTTCTCCAAAGGTAGTGGCATTTATTCACTGGGCCATAGCTAATTTTACATGGAATGCAAAAATGTTAGTTTAAGTTTAATTTACCACCCTATTTAAATATTTCCAATGTAGCTCTCAAACTGCAGGGCTATCCCTCCGTCTATTTTAATTTTAAAGTAAGTTAGCAAAGGCTTCCTTCTTAATCCCCAGGGACTACCTACACAGTGACACGAACGCGCAAATTTATGACAGCAACATAAATGCTCTTCTGAAGTAATGTGCAACATTAAGTGAAAATCGTTTCCTGGAAAGATATTATAGGTATCTATATTTTATTTGCCATCTTAAACATATCTGGGTCTTTATGGCCTTATTTTAAAAATGTATTTCCTTTTTATATTTCCTGGTGCAAATGGACTGCATAAATAAGCAATGTGCTATGAGGCTTCAGACCAGCCGATAAAACCTTTCAATTTTCATGCCAGCTTCTTCTTTTGTAATTCAAATCCGCCTGGAAACTGGCAGCTCTGAAAACTGAAACAAGCGCTGCCACAAATACCTTGTAATGCTATCGACCTTGTCTGCCCGTGCAGTGAGAGCGGGGGCCGCGGATGTGTCTGCAGCCATCCAGATAACACAACTCATTTTTTGGGGGGGGGGGGAGGGTGGGGATAACAGGAGCCAGCCCCAGACTGTGCACCAAAAGCAGTCATTACCAGGCGCGCTGGAGAATAAGTCTCTTCAAAATACACAGTGCATTTAAAAACCACATATGAGGCTGAGCCACTGCTGTCATTACCAATTTTAATTTCGCTCCTTCAGTTTGCCAGCCAGATAAACTCTTTAGTGCTGTTTTTTAATCTATTTGCCACATTTTAGGTTTAAGATTATAGTAATATGGACAGGAGAAGGAATCACTTTTAGGGGAAATAAAGAAATAGATCCGCTTATCGGCGCCCATCAGAAAGTTCATTAATCAGCCAGGCTTTGTGCCCTCTAAATTGAAAGGTTAAATAATCCTCTCAGGAATATTTCTCGGCCCCTCCGCCAATTGTCCGGAGAGGAGCTGCCATTCATAGCACGCGGGATCGGTGACAGGGTATCTTACCACTGTTTGGACCCCAAACAATGATGGACAAATGGCCTGGTTTACAAAGAACCTTTTAGTACGCGGATGGAAAAGGGACCACAAGCTTTGAAGCAGGGTGGAGGGATGAGGAGGGTGTGAAGACAGGATGTGGGGGAAGGGACAGAAAAGAACACATACATGTGTGAATCCATGGATACTTCATCTGAAGGTTTATTGGGGTAGACTATAAAACATAGAAACCACATTAGTATATATCTTCCAACCATACGAACTACTTAACATATTCAAATTTGCTTATATATTTTGCATATAATGGTATATAAACCATCACCGGAAAACTGTAGAATAATAGAACTGTAGCTCTATTATATTTATTAGCTACAACACAGAGGATTCAAATAAACACCAGTATTTTCATTTTTACCATAACTTCACATGACTCACAACACACAGCATTCCCCCTCCCCATCCAAACCCGCTTATTCACGTGCAATACTCTTAACCGACAGTCACAAAGGCAGAGAACTCCACAGCTGGAAGGACCTGTCTAAAGAGGGGGAAAGTAATGCTTTTTTTGCTTTTACAATATGCCCTATCTTAGCTCCTGCTTGTCTTTAAAATAAAGAACAACAGGGAATAGGAACGCTCTTTGCAAGAATACAAATCACAGGCATTGAGAAGATGCTTAATTTTGTGTTGTCTTTTTTGCTGGACCTATATGAGAATAAAAACAGTGTAGAAGTGATGGAGCTCTTAGACCTCCACGTCTTGCTGTGAAATCAGGCTCGTTTCTGGCATCAGTCATGTGAAGGCATGAAGCAGTTTTATCTGAAGTACAAAAAAACTGATATGCTATTTTCACCTGATTAACATAAATCCTCTACCCCTATAGAATTGGTTTATGTGTGAGTGGGAATTACTTGATTTCATATTAAAATCAATATATATATATATAAAGCAAAAGACTGATATAATTTCATTTGCTTATGATAGATGACTATATTCAGATGACACTGAAGTTACCATTTAAGAAGTGAATGTTTACTAATGTATATAATTAGATCATATATTTTTCAAAATCAGTATTTCTTTACATGGCACAAATTTTATATAGTCATTTTCATTAGGAGAAGAAGTAGCCTAAATATTTTTTGTGACCTACTTCTTAAATGTCTTTATAATGATTTTTTTGAGCAAATCGAATTAAAAAAAAAAGTTTGCTATACTTAAACATTACCTACATTTCTAGAAAGGACGAGGATAAATAATTAGAAAATGAAAAGTGAGGTAAAAAATTTTGTTAACAAAAGACAGTGCTTGTGAGTATTTTAACTTCAGTAATTATAAAATGGAAACATTTTTAGGAGACAGAAAGTAAAGAGGTCATTATGAATCTCCTCATTTTAGGTAAACAATAGTCTTCTCAAAAGACATTACAATAGTCTGAGTTTGGGCTATTAGCCCAGAGGTCATCTCTACAGGTGCGAGGCGTCTATGGGTTTGCTTTATTGGAGCTCACACAGTGTTGAATATGGGCTATGTGCTAAGTATTGTGCCAAGTACTTTACACTTATTGACTCATTACATACTTACAACAAGAAGGCACCATTCCCATTTTTCAGATGAAAAAACCAAGGATCTTAGAAGCCAAATATTTTAACTAGGTTTGACTATCTAGTAAATTAAAGAGACAGAATTTGAGCCAATGTCTGATCTCGAAGCTGGCATTCTTTTCTCTGTAATAAACATTCCCTAGTAATTTCCTCCGGATGAGTTTGCCACTCCAAATCAATTTTACTGCATGTTTCTTAAGGACTTTAGTAAACAAGGAGGAAATGTGGTATAGTTATAAATAAAGGAAATGGGAGAGATCCAAGAAAGATAAATTTGAGATTTTACTGTATGAACAAAGTTAATAAATGATCCAAAATTTAGTTCCCCTAAGTGAAAAGAAACGTGGGGGTAATCCACAAATACATGTAAAGAACAGTATTTATATAAAATCGGCATTTATAGAGATGGGTATATTACAGAGTTATAAAGATGACCTCATAATCCATATAATAGATTTGATTTCATATGACTTTTGAAAAAAGGAATGAAACTAATGTGGTAGCTGGGGTGCCTGGGTGGTTCAGTTGGTTAAGCCTCCAACTCTTGATTTTGGCTTATGTCATGATTTCTTGGTTCATGGGCTTGAACCCTGCATCGGGCTGTAGTGCAGAGTGTACTTGGGATTCTCTCTCCCCCTCACTCTGCCCCTCTCTCACTCACACATGCTCTCTCTCTCTCAAAATAAATAAGTAAACTAAAAAAAAAAGAAAAAGAAGGGATGCCTTGGTGGCTCAGTCAGTTGAGCATCTGACTTCGGCTCAGGTCATGATCTCACAGTTCATGGGTTTGAGCCCCGCATGGGGCTCTGTGCTGACAGCTCAGAGCCTAGAGCCTGCTTCAGATTCTGTCTCTCTCTCTCTCTCTCTGCTCCTCCCCCACTTGTGTCCTCTCAAAAATAAATTAAAAAAATAAAAAAAAAATAATTTGGTAGCTTGATTACCATTTGACACACACACATGAATTCTTTTTACGAAGCTAGCAGGGATTTCTGAACATTCCCATGGAAAAACTCCTATTTGAAATGTGATCTACCAGTATACTGGTATATCAATTAAGGCAAAGGCTTATATTAATTCCAAAGATACTAAAAAATTTTTTGATCAAATGGTCTCTAAACATGTGGCATTTTTCTTCATATAATATTTTTGGTATTTCCAAAAAACTAAGGACATTGGCCCTAAATGACCATTGCTGAGTTCAAAATAGTTGAAAAAAAATTACAAATGTACAAAAACATAACTCCCATGACTTTCTTGTATGTGGAGATCAAATGGCAAATGAATTTCAAGTCTAAAATCTGACTGATTTTATCAATAGTTCATTGACTTTTAGTCATTTAAGAGATTTTGCTTTTAAAATCTTAAACTTAATTCAATTTAAGATTACTAATACAGTTTATACTGTAACAGAAAATACAACACTAGTTCAGAGAGACTATTCATATCAACAAGTCAAGGGATTCTTTCAGGAGTCTTTTCATGAAGATTATTCAAATGATTGACCAAAACCCTTAAAGGTTATGGTTGATCATGACTGTGAGTAACTAAGTGATTCCTAAATACTTAAGACCTGTTAGGAATTACTGTAATCTACCATGTCATTTACATGCATGACTACTAGAAGGAAAGTTTAATACAAATATTACTGGTCCAGTATGCTTTATCTACTTTTAATTCTTGCACTGGAATGTCCAGAGAAGATTATGATAAACTCAATCAGTTGGAATATATTTACTTAAGGAATGACATGAATCACCTGTTCAAAATACACATGAAAAAGAATCACTTAAATATACTAAAAGCATTCTACATACTACTTCTACTCTCTTTATGTATGGTTAACGTGACCAAGAATAGGCATCATTTAACATTCCAGATTTTTAAACTACAACTTACTTTATAGTCAGATACTATACAGTATTAAACTGCAGTTTGAAAATTTTCAGGCTACCTGTTTATATTCATTTTTGTTATAACTATTTAAAAGTGTAGAATTGTGAGTGAAAAACACTCTTTAAAAGTGTAGAGTTGTGAGTGAAAAACAACAACAGTTTTATTTGGGATTAAATGAATAATGTATGTGTTCCTCAAGAAGAATAGGCTTTAAAAATGTTATATATATTAAAAATATAAATACTTACAGACAGAATTTAATCACTACAGAATTTAAGTATCAATTTAAGTATCAAAAAGGTGAACATACCTAGGGAAGAGAGAAAAGGGTAGTAAAAAGTTCAAATGTAATTTATATCTTTTTATCATCCTCAGGAGAAACATTTGCTAACAGAAAAGAAAAGGAAGACCGTAATGAGTATTCCCTTAAATTTTTAAAACAGAAGTAACACTTGAAGCCCATACTGTAAATATGTAAGTCCTAAATATAATGAATGGTCTTTGCCCCCAGCTACTAAAGGCAGACAAAAAGGCACAGGGACTGTCAAATGAGAAAAGTTAGTTGTTATAGTAGAGCTTCAGTTTCAATCAGTTCATTACTGAACAACATGTGCTACCAAGAAAATGAGCAGAAATGATGAGGGGTTATTTGGACATATCTTCAGATATTTAGAAGATGGCAAAAACACAGCTGCATCTAGGCCAAAACATTTTTATAATGAATCTTTTAAAAATTGTGTGAATGCTGCATACTTTTCATTGCCTGATTACCTGAAATACTTATATTTACAACAGAACTAATGTTATAAAACACTTGATAATAAAAATATTAACACAGGAAAAAAAACATACTCAAAATACGCCATATTGATTTCTCATTTAAAACAAATTAATGTTTGCATTAAAACATTGATAAAATAAGTTGGAAATTTTCTCTGAAGGGGATGACACCTCAGTATTTCTTAGGAAAGAAGAAAGTATGAAGGTTTTCCTACGTGCTTCAATAAATACAAATAAATTTAATATCTAAATCTAAATTTTATTCTATTCCCATTTATAAATAAGTTTGTGTACATACAATCTCTAAATTTCTGAGGATAACACTGTGAGAGGAAAAATAACATGTGCATTTGTAATTCACAGTGTTCACTTTTTCCCTCTTCCTTTTACAGAAGCTTTAGAAAATTGCTTTTTGATGATTTAGCAAATTGTATTTATTTTTAAATGAATCTCATTTATTGAAATTGATAATTCCAGGTTTCATTTGCTTTGAAATTGCATTTTCCAATTGCTTCCAATGATAAGTTCTAGAAAAATGTGGTCCAGCATGACACTGAAATAAAGACTTAAAAATAAAACTCAGGTGACCTACTCTGTAAGTGTAGTAATTACATTTATAGTAAATTCTAAACATGGTAAGATTGAAGTAAAAAAATTGCTAGCTAAATGTTGACACTAAATTCTTTAGAGAACAAGTTGAGTACTTAAATAAATATAAAAGTATTCACATAAATTTTCCAACTGAAAAATATTTTACAATTTTAGTCACAGTTCAAACGTATCTTCTCTGTCACCATATATGAAGTATTAGAAAACAGTCATCAGTGCTCATTCAGAAATTCTTTTTATTCAGATGCCAAGTAACTTGAAACATAAAGTGGTCTGATATATTTTATAGTAAGTACTACAATGAGAAACGGCCCCGAGGTACTACAAAACAGTCCTGTTCCTTCTGAATCATCAGAGCATGATTACACTCACCTCAGCAGCATTTCAGTGTTAAGGACATTTTTAATGAAAACTAAATCTCTGAAAATTTGACAGAGATGTAATATCTCAATAGCAACACTTAACCAATCAAAACACTGAAATAGCAACACCAGCTACAGAGGGGGGGACCCCTACAGTTTAAACAAGGGTGCTCCTGGTTCTTGAGGCAGTTGGCAAACTGAATTGAACTAGCAAAGTAAGAGCTTCCAAAATGAATTTGCAAAGTGTTAGTTTATGATAATCTGTATGCCAGGCCTCAAGATATGGTACAAGAAAAAAAAAAGTTGATTTAAATAATTCTAAAACAGAGTGAGGCCTAGTTCTCACTCTTCTATGGAGTTCTTCTAACACTTTAAAATACAACGTGTAACCAGTTCTATTTTCTTAAACACACACATGAAAAAAGACATGTCACTTGGTATCTACTGTGGATGGGGTTCTTGCGGGTGTTGCGGTTCTGCTCATGTAGCCGAAGAGCTCCCAGAAAGAGGTGTAGGACTCCCAACATGTATTCAATTAAGAGAGAAAGAGGGACTTTTTTTCCCCCACAAAAAGAAAAGATTCTGGCTTGAGGCTGACTTTTGGAAATTTTGTATTTTTAAAAACCCACTTTAGTTTTAGGCAGTTAGAAAACTGTTACCCATCCTACCTTCATCACAATTCTAGGATAAAGACTTTTGGATAACTATAGCCTCACAACCAAATTCCACTTTATTATTCCTTCCTTTTGGACTACAAAACATCGCTCTAAAGTTAAATTTAAATCTGTTCATATTTAGGGTTACTTACTTTAGAGTAACATTCTTGTTTAGTGTAAAACTCTCATTTCCATAATGTGAAAACCCAGAAAACACATTTCTAAAGTAATGTTTCCAAGTAAGGAGAGAAAACTGAGTGGTAAGATGAAACAATATTGTTAATTATGGTCCACGCTCTGACACTCAACTGGTTCAGGTAAGACATTATCGATTACTAGTAAACTCTGGTCACAAGCTTTTTCCTAGGCTAGACGGGAAGGCAAGGAAACCATACTCCTTACCGTTTCCCTGACAGCAAGCATTTTACTTTTTGAAGTGAAGTCTAGGCATTTGAAACACTATATATAAAGAAACCATTTAAAAGGTAATTCTTCCAAAAAGGTTACATTTGCTTCCTATTTAAACTTTTAGTTAAAGTAAAAGGTGGTAGGTTGTAACATTTTAACAATGCACACAAAGCAATCGAGGCGCAAAATTAAACATAAAAGATGCATTGTCCTTTTTGATTCTTAACACACACACAGCCCCCAGATAGCAAACTCCTGGTTACTTTTTTAAAGTAAGTAGATTAAAAACAAGATTAACAAAATGTCCAAAGCATGTCAAATTATAGCCTCTACTAGTTAAAAACTCTGTTGGTTGTAAAACTCTGTTGGTGGCCATTTTGGCCTAGGATTTTTAATATAAATGAAACTAGAAATGATGGAATGGGGGAAGGGGTTTTCCTTCTTGAATAAAGAGGGAAATTTTTATCTAGAATGAGTTATCTGAAACATGAAAAAGAATATTCAAAGTCAGGCTTTACCAAAACCTGAAAATATAACAGAAAGTAAAATACAAGAACAATGCTACAGTATTGAAGATTTAAAAAACGTTATAAACATTTCTGAAGGAGGTAAATACATAAACTAATTGGGGAAATTATTTAATTGCTAAATAAAATCATAGATTTTTCTTTTTCCTATGCAGAGCTCCAAAGTGATCATCTAAAGTCATTAAATTACATGACAATTTTATAGCCATAGCCAAATTAGTTGTTATAATATGCATGCACACACATTCACACACACATCTATCTATCTATATAGTATCTTTTTATTAGAGTTTTACTCTCATGTACCCTTTAGAATGATGGTCTTAGTTTTTTGTTTTTTTTTTTTAATGTAGTGAAGTCCAGTCAAGTTTGGCTAAAAAGCTGTTCTATTCAGATACAAGTTGTTAAGAAAACTTTATTTCATCTCATTTAATTGCTGAAAATAGTGAACATTTTCTCTTCTTTAACTTTTGTCTTACTTTTAGAATGTGTTTTAAGAAATTTATGATTTGGAACATTTTGCAAGTCTACTTACACCATTCAGCTTCACCACCACTGTTGTGTATTTGAGAAATAACACTCTATTTAACTTATAAACTTTTTTTTTTTTTTAAAGAAAGAGAGCAATTCCCAAATAGACCTTAAATTACAGTTGTTAAACTTGAGGCTGTGTAAATGTCCTTCTAGTCTTACTGATAAAAACCAGATAAAAGTAACTGAAAAGTTCTCATTTTCAAACTGGATATACTAATCAATTTATTCCCCCCAAAGCACAGCTCATTTGGGGTAAGAAATGGACATTTTGGGTTAGAAAAACAAATTGATCAATGATTAAATGCGGAAATTTCCAGAGTTTTAGGAAGAGTGGTTTAAAGGAATGTACAGTGGCAATTCTAACCTAGGCTTCATTACTTGGTCATTGCTGAGTGATGCCACATTCACATGTGAGGGCTACTATAAGTCAATAGATGGCAGTCCATCGCCTAGTAAAAGAGCTGAAGATGACTAAACTCACCATGCATCCTGCTTTTATTCAAGATTAAATACTGCTTAATTACACACATTTGGATTTGCCTATCTACATAATTATTTAACTTTTACTCTAGATGAAAATTGATACTGATATATACATGTTTATAAGTGTACTAGCTTAGCATGTATATTTGCATAGTAAACGAATTCTAAATTACCAATTACTAACTTCAACTTGATAATTATAAATTGTGATAGTTACCTTCAATATTATTTTGAAAACTAATCAGAATTCCAGATTGAGAAAAATGGATTTTTCAAAATAATTTTGTTATACCTATGAATAGAATATATTGTAACTCTCTAAAAGAGAAATTCATTTTGTTTTCATTTATTTTTTCCCAACTGTTCTCTTTACAATTTATGTTTTTCAAAAGCTACACTATTAAACAAACCTTCAAATATTTGTTATACTAAATACCAATTTCTATTCTTCTACGACAGCTATATTAAAGAATATAGGTGCAAGTAATGAAAACAGTGGCTTGAAAATAGTACTTCCCACATGTCAAGTTTTCAAGACTGGAATTCTCTAACTTAGGGGAAAAGGGAAAAGAAACAGTGTCAAATCCATTAGGTTATAATTTAATAAAAATACTGATTAAAAAAACTGCTATATAATTACAAAAAGTGACTATCATTTTGAAAAATATGTGACTGGATTTCAATCAAGTTTAAGCTATAAGGATTTCACCATAGTATGTTAGGATAAAAAAATTGCTATATAAGTATAAATACAATGTATCCATAAGAGTTACACCTAGAACATATATGTGTAACATATATAGAGGGATACGTGCGTGTGCGCGCGCGTGTGTATTTTGGTGTAACACTAAATATTTTCACAAAACCCAATTTGGGACTGAAGGACAGTTGAGGAATTACAGCTTTCTACTGAGAATCTTTACGTAAACTGAATAGTGATAACAATATGAAAACAAACCATCGAGCATTACTCATTGCTTCTTGGGCCTGTGACAGTCTTATTGGTAGTCTGAGTCACTGCTTGGTTTACTTTTTATTTCTACAAGGGGAGAGCAGTAAGAAGACATGTTTTGTAAAAACTTCGTCCTTTCTATTTTTACTGTCTTCCTATAACCAAACCCTCTTAATATGTTAAACCTTAAGGAAGAGCTTTTATAATACTGTTGCAACTGCAGAACTACAAGAATACTTTTTATTATCGCATCTTGCGCAGTATAACACATTTAATATATTAAAAAATGACTACTATGGTGAATTATTGAAATTATTGAAGCTGAATATTAAAAATAAACTGACTTCATAATATTGAGCACTAGCCAATTGATTCCATAGTAAATTATGTTTTCTACTTCTACTTAGCCTAAATTCACAATAAAAGGAAACCAGAGAATTGAATAACTTGAATGGTATTAAGCAGATGTTTATACACTTTGAATAAGTCAAGAGGAGCTTAAGGATATGACAGTTGAATTGTTCTATGCAAAAGATACACTAAGCTTTTCTTAGCTTCATTAAAAAAAATATGTGCAAAAATTTCAATAAAGCCAGAAAAATGATTATGGAAGATATGATGGACTGTATGCTTAGGGACCGTAGATAATACAACACTTTAAAGACACTGGATTACTATTATTTTTTATGGCTCCTAGCATACTTTTTCCCTTTAATTTCATGAGTGTAGTGTAGGAAGACGGAGAAATATCATGATGTAATCATTAAATGATGTGAGTAATAAAAAACAAACTCTTTTCAGAACAGGAAGATATAGAACAGAGCAGTGGGCAGGGAAGAAGAGAAAAAGTATATTATTGCTTTCTCAGTGCAAAAACTCTTGGATGTTTATTATCTTCCAGTAGAAGATGCTTGTCTATATTTTATGGTCAGCAGTTCAGAGAAGGATAAATAGGCTAGGTCTTGGGGAAAATAAAAAAAAAAGGTGTTTCTACTCACCGTTAGGTGATACTGCCTCCAGATTTCTGGGCAAGCCTGGAAAATAAAAATATTGATCAGCTGGGAGCATGAAACAAGGTACTTTACAGCCTGTTGGTTTTGGCATAACCCAGCATCCACCGGTGTCGGTCACAGGAAAATAAGAAGCTTAACAGAAAGGGTCTGCATTTCAGCTTCAAAAACCTGGCTAGACAGTTTAATTGAATTTTACACTGGTTTAACACACTCCCTGCCATTGTCAGAAAGCCAGTAACAAAGTTTTCTCTCTCTTTTTTTCTTTTCAGGTTAGAAGTTTTGGGCACTAAGATGTGATTAAGAGCCATAACTCAGTTAAACTGATAAATGAACAGCAGTGGTCAAAATCAGTAAGAATCACTAAATACACCTTTTAAAAGAACATTTGGAACCTTGGTAGTATGATTTAAAAAAAAAAAAAAAGAATTTAATAGCAACGGCTTTAAAGAAGCCTTTGCTGTGGTTACATATTTCTGATGTCTGTTGCCATCTTTTTACCTAATCATTGGCTGCTAACCTATGAAATAGGGTAAAGAGAGAATTACACCAAAACTAAACTAAAAACAACCTCAATCTAAAGTCCATGCCTTTTCCCTTAAAAGCTGTCTCCTCCATCTGTACATTTATAGGCAAATCACTTTAAAAAACCAATAAAACCTCAATAACTTTGCAAAAGAATAGGTAACAAAACAAAAACAACCACAAGCAAGAGCAGCAGCAACAACAAACACCAGTTAGGAGGCATTTTCTTATGAACACAAATACAAATCCTCTTTCCTTATACTTAAATTATGACTCTGCTAAGGAAACACTTTTCTAACCAAGTTCTTATATTTTCTTGGTCTGCTGTCTTCTGAGAAAAAGAACAGCTGATGACAGTAAGTATTTTTTATAATTATGTTACAGTAACAATTTAAATATATTAAACCACCAAGCTAAGTAAATGACAATTCTTAAAGTAAACGTGAATTTATAACTTGTGTGTTAATATGTGTATCTACATACATATGCATGTATATACACACACATATGCATGCCTAAAATTAG